>NW_027249129.1:0-15000 GCF_030848795.1 Temnothorax nylanderi
GCGGCAAAACAAAGCGACGTACAGCAAAACTTCTGAATCAATTGTGTACCTGCATGAAACCACTCTTTTACATATTACCATTGAATTTTGCCGTAAAAATTTTAATTATTATTTAAAATTGCCTTTGAAAAAATAGTGTCGGCTTAGCCCCGTCTCCCCCTCTAATATTAATATACAAAAATTGTCCAATCGAGTCTGAGGTACGGTTGTGAATGTGACTAATCGAATTTTATATTAAAAGAAATTATACTTGTAAATTAGTTTAAATTTCAAAACTGGTTTCGATCTCTACTCACGATCTCTATCCTCTTCAATGGATGGTATTTGGTGAACTGAGTATGCCGTTCATTTATTGCCTCCTTTATTGTTGTTGTAACAATCCCCTCTTAATTTTTTATATTTTCTGTGGAAGGGGTAATCGTAACCTTATTCGACGCCCCTCTTTAAAGTAATTCCCAGGTAGCACATATTAGTTTCATAGTTTCAAAAAACATACATGAAACTAATATGTGCTACGTGGAAAAAGTTTTCCTTAGGTGCGGCGTATATATCGGAGTTACTCTAAAGACACATAATAGAGTAATTGCGCGTAAATCCTTGTGCGGCGTAAATACAGGAATTATCCTAATATAAAAAAATATTGCGTCGAATAATCAAGTATAATTACGACTAATAATACTGCGATAACCTTCTTCTTTTCCGCATCGGTCAATTTAGTGATATTTATCTAAACATTCTAATATATTCTAATACATTTTAAACATAGATACGCAGATTCTATATACACTTACTCGATTTACACGGAATATTCGTTCCACGTAGCATTTTTTTACGCGGCTGAGACTCGCGTGTGAATAAGCTTTTTTTTCCTCCCTAGGCTTAATCTCGGTTATAGTAATGTCAACACCAAAGATTGACTCCGTAAGGATTAGTTCGTTTCTTTGCTTTGTCGGAGTTTTGTTACGCTCTAAAGCGTCTGGTGGACTTACCATTGGATATTTAGGTCCTAACTTTTTTCGGTGTAGGTGGCACCTTCTTTTTGCTTTAGCAGGGTCAAAGTTTTCAGGTTTTCCACGGTAATCGGGAGCTAACTTTTTAATTTCGCCAGCATTGTATATCATCTTTTCACCAGGATTTGCTTGCGCCTCCATAGTGATGATTGATTTTAAGCACTCAGCTTCCAGATGATGTTTGAATCTTTTCTAGGTAAAAGAATATTTTTGAAACAAAAGGAATGTATTATCGTGATAATCGTGATAATAATGAAATAAAACATACAATTTCAAAAAAGTCTTTGAGGTAATTCCATTTACGTGCCTCAACTTTTTGCATGGCCACATGAAAGAGAACGGTTCGTTTAAACCGATGTAAGAACGAGGTCTTGAATGGACCATGATTCGATCGGTGTACGAATATTAAGATCGAACCATTTACGGGCATTGTTTTTGAGCTTTCCCGTAGCGGCGAGTAATAACACATCATTCGATACACCATGTACTTGTGCGACATGTTCAGCGGTTAGAATCCATTGATTTATAGATTGATTGATTAATTGATCTATTAGCCTTCTCGGCTATTTTTTACATCAAATGTCCTTACATTAATTCCTCTATATGAGGTACAATATATTTTTTAACATACGTTTAAATGGTTCGATTTTTCACATTGCTTTATTTCTATCGGTAGGGGCGTTATACATATTCAAACCTTCATAAAACAAACTTTTTTGCCCGCTTTTCGTTCTACGAAATTGTATTGCAATACTCCTGGATTATTAACTAATATTTATAATGAATATTAAGCGGTGACAATATAATACTATTTTGCAAAAATTAAACTTTTTTGGTTTTACGTTTTTGTTCTAACAAATGCTATTTTGATTGTTTATGTATGATTGTTTATGTATAGAAGGGAAATATGTTAAGTTAAAGATTAAACATAAGATTGACTGAAGGAAAAGCTGAAAGTATTAATAATTTCTGGTGTACCACTAAAATAAGAAGTGGGGATAAAAGTCGCGAGAAGGATAATGTTTGGTCCCAATGACTTTACACTGTAAAGTTTACAGTATAGACATTCGTGTTGTGATATCTGTTACTGACTTCGTCGTTAGTTCTTGGTGATCTTTTGAAATGGTAAGATCGCGATCGAACAGATACATTTCTAGTAGTAATAACTGGTGACGGTAAATGCAGCTAACTATCACAAGAATTGAAAGAATCTATACTGCATTTTAATCAGCATATAATCTCAATACATTGGGTGAGTTATCGGAAATAAAATACTTATGTCTCTCTTTGAAAAATTTGTAAAACATGTTATATTTTCTTAAAGGCATTTTCTTTTTGAAGTTATCAAAGTTATTAATATTCTTTTTAATTACACGTCTCGATTTTTGCATTTTGCGGTTGACATAAAGATGATCTTTCAAGCGTGTACATTATAATATCGGTTTTTAGATGATTTTAATTTAAGAATTTGATATTAAGCAAAGATCTTCTTTATACTGTACTTTTACTGTAGTTTTATTACTTAATTTAATTTGTACTGAAGATCATAAATGCTACACTGAGGGAAAAATATTGTAGAATCAACAAAACAATTTTGTTGATTTTTCAATTTATTGATCCAATTATTTATTTTATTGAATTAAGTACACGTCTATTATTTGAACAAAATGAAATAATTGAATTCTGAAATGGTATCATACAAAATCATTTTTTTTAAGTTAATGATCAATTTTGTTAACTCAATAAAATAATTTTGTTGAACCAAGAACATTAACGTTTTTAAAAATAGTAAATTTATTCAAAGAAATATTTAGTTAATGTTATATTATGTATAATTGATAGTATAAATATTTAGTTAAAAAGAACAAATCAATATAGTCAACAAACAAAATAGTCAAAAGAACAAAAAGAACAAAATATTTTGTACAAATATTTGTTAAGCCAATCAAATCATCTGCTTGGCAACATAACAATCTTCCGGTTTTATTAAACCAACAAAAATTTTATTGAAAAAAATAATTATTTCTCTCAGTGTAGAAATGTTTTTTAATGCTATATCTAGATTTATTTTATATATCGTTTCACATAACGAATACTTATAATCAATTTAAAATCACGTTAAACTAGACACTAAGTAATAAACGAACAGTGAATGCAAATTTTCATTGTTACAGAAGTATGTGTGTACAATAAAAAAAATTAACCCCACCACCGCTATTCCCGAAAAATTCTATCCCTATTTCATATATAATTCTTTAAAATTCGGTCTATTAACAAATAAGTAGTTTGCGGAAAACGTTGCAAGAAAACGTTGCATCTGTGCCTGAGTTTACCCCCCCTTACTGTCGACAAAGACGTAGTTCTACGTCAAAAATATAAAAATAATTAAAAATAAGTCATTAAAATATTTAGAGGAAAGTCCCCTATTATGAGATAGGAATCCTAATATGAGATGGCGGGGTTTTTTCATGGTGGGATCAACAGATGGGGCCTATATAGGGCCTTTTAGCTTAACATATCTCATATTAGGATCCTGTCTCATAATAGGGGACTTTCCTCTACTACTCTACGATTATTATTTTCTAAAATATAACAATTAAAAAATCGGTTTCGAAAAATTAACCCCACCACCGCCATTCCCGGAAAATTCTACCCCTGTTTCATATATAATTCTTTAAAATTCGGTCTATTAACAAATGAGTAGTTCGCGGAAAACGTTGCAAGACAACGTTGCAAGAAAACGTTGCAAGAATAACCCCACCACCGCCATTCCCGGAAAATTCTACCCCTGTTTCATATATAATTCTTTAAAATTCGGTCTATTAACAAATGAGTAGTTCGCGGAAAACGTTGCAAGACAACGTTGCAAGAAAACGTTGCAAGAATAACCCCACCACCGCCATTCCCGGAAAATTCTACCCCTGTTTCATATATAATTCTTTAAAATTCGGTCTATTAACAAATAAGTAGTCCGCGGAAAACGTTGCAAGAAAACGTTGCAGTCGTGCACCCGAAGTTACCCCCCCCCTCCTTCGGGAAAGACGTAGTTCTACGTCAAAACGTTGCAAGAAAACGTTGCAAGAAAACGTTGCAAGAAAACGTTGCAGTCGTGCACTCGAAGTTACCCCCCCCCCTCCGAGAAAGACGTAGTTCTACGTCAAAAAATAGGAACATTCATTAAAGCTTAATTTGCGTTAAATTAATTGACTCGAATAAATAACGTTATAATAAATTGAATTCAAATCGGTTGTTCGTTTGTTGTTTTGTTCAAACATATATATTCATCGTCGTTGACATAAGAAATAGAGGATAAATCTAGAACGTAACATGTTGATAAATATACTGATCTATTATAAGCGAAAGTTCTATTCGCGAGGAAACTCAATTTTAACTGTTATAGATTTCTTAAATTTCCTAAATTTCTAAATGTAATATTTTTTATTACGTTATATTACAGTTGATCTTATTTTATATAGGAACTTACTGTAATACGCAAAATACAGATGTATGTGTGTTCAGGAATCGCGAGAAACCTCGCGTCTCATCCGTTGGTTTCGAGCGTTAAATTTCTGTATTGCTCGCCGTGTTTTCATTACGCGTGTTTATCGGCTAAACCTTGTCGGAACGCGACCTATTCCCGCGAAAGCTACCTGTTACCCGAAATTCTCGTTTGCTCCGTGGAAACGATCGCGTTACTCGTCGAACCTCCCTCTCCTCGCGCGCTCGCAATTACCGTGTAGACACTCGATGTGAATACCGCTCGCCTCAGAACTCCTCGTGACATCGTAACAGTAACATTAAATTTCGATACCACCAATACTGCCTTTTTGATTAGTCGTTCCTATACCAATACCTTGACCGCCGAGTCCTTTTTACAAGGCTGTACCAGCCAACCGCGCTTTGCGAAACGAAACACACTCGTTGAGCGCACAATGTGTAAATTCTAAATGAAACATTAATGACTTTGTTAATTTTACACGTAACTTTAAAATCAGTTTGAGTGGAATAAAAATTATATATTTCATGTTTATAATCTTTTCCAAAATTATTTATATTATCTTCCATACATGTTATATCTTCAATTTAAGAGAGCTAGATAATTAAGTATTTTATTTTGATGAAACTCATCTTGTACAGTTTTTACATTGAAAATAATTTTTCTCGAAAATTATCGAAAAAATTTATTCTACAGTTCTTGAAATGTTCAAAATAATTTCTACATTTCTTATTTTCTTTCGCGAAAAATTATTTTCTCGAATACAGACGATTTGTCATACATTACATTCATAAATCGTACTTTTCTCTCTAAGCGGAAAATATTTTGCTAGTCACAATTTACGTTTGACTAGAACTGAATAAGGGAACAGTACAAATAACAGAATTAATTAATAAGCGAACTCATCGCAACGATATATTTTATTAAATTGTATCGATTTTATATAAGTATTCTGTTGCTTCCTCATAGAGGAAGCTTTGTTTTCATAAACTTTGTATATGGACCTTTAATTGCATATAAAACTAGATCTAATCAACCAAATGTTAATAAATTATATATGAAATAGGGGTAGAAAAAAGACCGAAGAGAAAATTGTTTTTTTAGTTTTCGATGCCAATGTGTTCCTTATGTTCTAAAACGTCGAAATATCGCATTAAAAAAAATGTCGGTATGTGTGTATGTATGTATGTGCCAAATTTACCGAAATTTTTATAACTCCAGAACTAATCAACCAAATCTTAACGAATTATATATGAAATAGGGGTAGAAAAAACTGAAGAATATAATAGAATTAATAAAAATTGCTAATAATAAAGGGGTTACCGATTTCTGTTTAAAAAAACAGCCAAACTTACCAAAATTTCTATAACTCAAGAACTGATTAACCAAATTTTAAAGAATTATATATGAAATAGAGGTAGACAAAACTGAAGAATATAATAGAATTAATAAAAATTGCTAATAATGAAGGGGTTACCAATTTTTATCTAAAAAAATCTATATGATTGCCCTAATTTCTGCAAATTTTGAGATATCGAGCTTAATTTTTTTTTATGGATAGAGTATCATTAAAGGTAGGTAGGTGTTGAATTTAGCAATGATCGGTGAAGGGGTTACCGATTTTTGTCTAAAAAGTGTACAAGTTATACATGTAATCTTAGATATAGAACGTATAATTAAAGGAAGGTTGTTTTGAATTTCGCGAAGATTGGTGAAAGGGTTACCGATTTCTGCCTAAAAAATATATAGGGTAGACCGAGGCGAATCGGATTACTAATTAGCACGATAAAATAGCTCGTTTGAAAAAAAAAACACTAACGAAAACTGTCTTAAAACTTATATTGATCCGATTCGCCTCGGTCTACCCTAAGTTATTTGATGGATAGAGTATCATTAAAGGATGATTGTTAATGAATTTGGCGAGGATCGGTAAAGGGATTACCGATTTCTGCTTAAAAAGTGTATAAGATGTACATGTAATTTTATATAGAGTATTATTAAAAGTAGGTTGTTCTGAATTTTGCGAGAATTGGTGAGAGGGTTACCGATTTTTGCTTAAGGGGTAACGCCACTCTAGAGTCCCAAAAAAAGCCAATTTTTGATAATTTTTTTCAGAAATACAATAATCATAAATGAAAATCGGTTTAATTCTATTTATTATCTATATATTAAAGTATAAAAAAAATTTTTATTAATTTTTTATTGACAAAATGGCGGCGCCAAAGCCATTGATCCAAAGTGATCTAGAGTGGCGTTACCCCTTAAAAAATGTGTAACGATTTCTTCTTAAAAAATGTGTAAGTATCTTTAATGATACATACTCCATCCATAAACAAAAGTGTGCAAGTAGAAACTTGCACATTGCTTCCTTATAGTTTTTAAGTGTGCAAGTAGAAACCTGCACATTGCTTCCTATATGAAGAAGCCAAATTAATAAATATCTACTAATAATTATGCATAAAAAAAACAGGCTTCCTCATAGAGGAAGCAATGTGCAGGTTTCTACTTGCACACTTAAAAACTATAAGGAAGCAATGTGCAAGTTTCCACTTGTTCGATAACGTAATTACTGGAAATTTAGTAAAGTCAAAAGAAGAGTAGATTGATCATAAAAACTGGTAATATCTGTGTGTGTGTGTGTGTGTGTGTGTCTGCGTTTATAATGTTGTGTTATTGGTAGCGGAATATAGTACTTAGAGTGTTATAAGTAACGAATAATTACTTATATAATACTAATAATAATATAATAATACTAATTCAATCAGGTCTCCTCAATAACGTGCGAGATCGACAAGTATTATTTACATTACATAATATGCTATATGAAATACTGATCTATATCGATTCTTATTTAGATTCTGTTAAAAATTATCCAATTATCTTTCTCTCAATCTTCGTTTTATTTATTAAGCCTAATATGGTTATCGCTACTTCAGCATAAGAGTTTTATAAATAAGAATTCATGTCATGAATATCGATAAGATTAAATTTTATTAAACTAGATTAATGAAATTAACATTGTAAATAATTGTTTATTTTTTTTTTATGTAACTTTCAGTTGCGAAAATATTTGGACAAGTCGTGAGAGAACGTGAAAAATATATTTTTAATATAGCATGCGCATATTTATTTTATTGGATTTAAATTGTGATTTCTTCCATCAAAATACAAATGTACAAATATATTTGTGTTGGAGTGAAACTTACTTCTTTATGTTCTTATAGCTTGACCAAATATCTTCGTAAATAATGAATGTTGTATAAATAATTGTAAAAATTGTGATATAAAATAATTGTGATGCATAATAATTGTATTGTATTTTAACAAAATTGTTATAATTGTTTCTTATCCTCTCGTTCTCCTTTATCCCTATAAAGATTACAGTAGAGAGAATCTCGTACTTTTTTGTTTGTATTTTTTTTTAACACAAACATTTTTACAGGTGCTGCAAGCGAAATTTGGCATAGCATTTCAAAAACTGCTTTTAAACAGCGGCCTGATATTTATCGTGGCAATTGCATTTTTTATTGGCGGAAGTTCCGGAGATGTCTCTGCCTTGAGTAACTGTACTCTCTCAGATAACCGTTTACCGGGTTATATAATACCAAAGCACTATAACCTTAGGCTAGTACTGGATGTAGACACAGAAGTTCGAAGTGATTCGTCTACATCGTTTCTAGAACATTTGAAACCCAAGCGAGCAAAACACGACTTTTTTCTCTCCGGCGAAATCGATGTCAACATCGACATTCTTCGTTCAACGCAAGATATATATTTCCACGTTCGAAAATCGATAGATATAATAGATAAATCGTCAACAAAGCTGATCAGCAGCAATGGTACGGAATATTCCCCAATAGGGAACTATGATTACTTTGACGCAGAGATTAAGGTCCTCCGTTACAATGAATTACTGGCTGGGGAGTACACATTAAAAATGAAATTCAAAAATTCTAGTACGATTTATATAAATGAGATAAATGAATTGTTCAAGGCTTCTTATAAAGAAGAAACGGGAGAGTTGTAAGTAAATGTTAACACATCGTTACTCTTAATATTGTAAATAGGATATTTACTATTATTCTCCATAATTTATTTCTACATATGTAGGGGAGACCGGGGCCTAACCGTCAGTTTTTTTTCGGTGCCGATTTTTAATAAGAAAATAAATAATTTTAGTTAAATATGGTATACCACTGTAAAGAGTGAACCTTTAGCTACAAAATTTATATAGGAAATTTTTATCTACGTCGCTTTGTTTAACCGGTATAGAGCAAAAACGACAACGGTGGAAAAATTGAAATCTTAAAAATGCCGGGGTTTAACCGTCACACTGCATTTTCAATACATATACGTATATCTAATCCTGAAAAATGATAAGATACATTTTAATAATTGTTTTTTAAGAGAAAAATATAAAAATTTATTTAAAATTTTTATGCGAAACATTATTAAAAAATAGTTACGAGGGTTCCTCTTTCCGCAGAAGTCACTCGCCCGACTTGTTTCACTCCTCGATGTCCGATGACTCTATTCGGTGTCTGAACGGTTGTAATTTCCGTCTCATCCATATTCCATATGCAGTGAGCCTGGAAATGCCCGGAAATGCCTTGGAAATGCACCTGGACTGCTTACTGACGGATTAACTCCAAACACAAGTTTCAGGTTTGATCGCCCACGAAATATTAGACATCAACGATAATGAAAAAACTACACTGGTCTCGTGTTCAGCATGCATTACTCTTTATAATCACGTACCTCGAGATTTGGAGAGCAAATATTATTGCAGATATTACAAAATTTCCACGCGCAGAAAATGTAACTTTCACCTTCCGAAAACACGTTTGCCCTCGTAAAAATCATAACACGGCAGGTAACCTGCCGAAACTTCGTTGGTCACATGGGTACCATAAGCAGCGTTTACAATGTTAATAGCGAGTTCGCACAATATACAGGTTCCGAGATATTTGATTTGACGGTTCAACCCCGGCGACGGTTAGGCCCCGGTCTCCCCTACAGTACACAGCGACTATCGCCATTCTGAATTCTTTAAACTATGTAAAATTTAATGGAATAGACCTCATTACATATATCTTTTTAATAGCGCATAAAAAGTGTTTTAATATTTAAACATAGTTATCATTTCTCCATAAACAATTAACGAGAATTAAATGTATTAATGTGCCAATTTAAAAAATATTTGATTTCATTGTATTTTTTGTGAGATATAAATATAAAAGTGTAAATTCTTATTTATATTTCGAATTATATTATACATTATTACTTTTTAAACATGAAAGATATGTTTAGACATGTTAGAGAAAAATTATGTTTGCGAAAAAATACTTTAATTATTCTATTAACTTTATTTGTTCATATTCTAGAGACAAAAAGAGAGAAAGACAGATAATGTCATCCTACATGTACATTTATACATATATTGAAGAAATAATGCTATATATTTATAATGTATTCAAAATCTAATATAATAGTAGTACAGTGATAATGCACTATAAAAAAATAAAAATAGTATTTAAAATAGTTCTAGATATAAATATTTTCTAAATATAAATATTTATAAAACATATTTGTAAATTTTCAATTTCAAGCACTTTTACAAAATTGATTGAAAATTTATTCTTATCTACTGAAACACGTTGTTAAAAAATTATAGTTCGGTCTTCGCGACACGTTTCCAAGCGACCGGAGCCCGAGGGGTGTTCCCATGTTGGGATGATCCAAGATTCAGGTCCACTTTTAACATTTCTGTGAAATATCGTTCCAAGTATAGGGTCTTGTCAAATATGCCGGTAAAAAAAAAGAGACGTAGAAGAAGAAAACGAGATGCGTTGGACGCATCTTGAAACAACTCTTCCGATACCTACTTATCTCGTGGCGATTACGCTGAACGAGTTCGGCGACTCTGATTCTATTAACGAAAGAATTTCCATATCGAGCAGCCCGAACGTAAGAAAATATACAGCATTAGCTTACGAGGTTGTTAAAGAAGTTACATCGCTGTTGGAATCCAAATGGAAAAACATGAAAAAGATTCCGAAAATGGATCACGTTGCAATTCGCCCCACATTTTTGGGGCGACGGCATGTCGAATACTGGACTCACTTTATATAGGTAACATTTAACTTAATTAAGAAGTAATATTAACCCATTAAAAGGCAATGTTATTTTTATTATTAAGTTTCGATACTCAAGTTATACAAATTTGTACGCCTAGATGAATTTGCCTTTATTATGCTTTTATAAATTATTTGAGACAACTCTGTTTTTTCTCTATATTTGCTTACAAAAATTATTAAAATTTTTCTTTTCTAATTATTAAAGACGACAACTACTTACCCGAAATGAGTGGCATCGTGGCAACGTCGCATAGCCGGCGCGTGCCGCCGCGGCGGCAGCATATCCCCTCCAGCTGGGTAGTTCGGACACGAACCACCAAAGACCGACAATATCGAAAAGTGGATGTATACATAGCACGGACATGAACCAAATTCATCGACAGTATCGAAAAGTGGATGTGACTCGTAGTTCCAATTCCTGAAAGTGGATGTGTGGCGTTACTGTACGGCCTAGCAAAAGCGTCCCAAGAAAATCGCCGTCATTGCGCCTCTCATCCTTCTCTCTGGTGTCGATGAATTTGGTTCAAGTCTGTGCTATGTATACATCCACTTTTCGATATTTGTCGGTCTTTGGTGGTTCGTGTACAAACTACCCAGCTGGAGGGGATATGCTGCCGCCGCGGTGGCACGCGCCGGCTATACGACGTTGCCACGATGCTACGCATTTCGGGTATCGTGTCTCTTGCCTCGCCGACTGCCAAGTCGACGATGCGCTACGTCATATTTATAAATATTTATTTAATCATATTTACAATTTTTATATTTATAACTTTTAAATATGCATATATATATATATATATATATGCATATTAAAAAAATATATATATATATATTTATTTATAAATGTAAAAATTATAAATAAAATGAAATAAATATTTATAAACACTAATTCAGGAAGGCAAGGATTTAGGAGTTAGATTTAAGAGTAGAGAGAGCTATGCATAAATAAAATATATATTAATTGTTACTTTATTATTTATTGAAGATTATTTTTGGTAATAATATATATGTTGATGCCAGATATATCTTTTTCTTCACCAGCTCCGCCTCTTCCTATTCTTCTGCCTCTGCCTCTTCCTCGGCCTCTACCTCTCCCTCGCATCGCGATAAAACAAGACAAAAAGAAAAAGAAAAGGAAATATGTGTGTGTGTGTGTGCAGCGTTACAGCGTAACATATGTCTTAGATCTTAGATTGTTATCTATACTAATTTATTTTGTATATATACATATACATAAAAGGTATATGTTTTACGCTGTTATATATTATTTATCATATATATAGAATATTTAAGAAATATTAAAAAATGTACAAAAGTAAATACGGAACGCATATCTTTATTTCATTTTAAAAATTTATTGAAGCAAAAACATTTTAGTAAACAGTTTATACGAATTATTTATTCAAATTGTTTGTTATTATCTAATAATTTTTGATAGTATATAATCTTGATAAGACTTTCTTGCCTTGCCCCCTTGCCTTGCCATGCCCCTTGCCAAGCCTTGCCATGCCCCCTTGCCATGCCATGCCCCTCCCTCGCTCCCTCGCTCCCTCGCTCCCTTACTCCCTCGCTCCCTCGCTCCCTCGCTCCCTCGCTCCCTCGCTCTCTCTCTCTCTCTCTCTCTCTCTCTCTCTCTCTCTCTCTCTCTCTCTCTCTCTCTCTCTCTCTCTCTCTCTCTCTCTCTCTCTCTCTCTCTCTCTCTCTCTCTCTCTCTCTCTCTCTCTCTCTCGCTCTTTTTCGCTCTGCTCCTCGGGCGGTTTATTCGTGGCCGTTCCTTCGCCGGCCATCCTCCGGCGTGCGTTTAATCCACCGGCCATCCTCCGCCGAGCGTTTAATCCATCGGCCATCCACCAGCCATCCTCCGTCGTGCGTTTAATCCATCGGCCATCCACCAGCCATCCTCCGGCGTTCGTTAAATCCACCGGCCATCCTCCGGCGAGCGTTTAATCCATCGGCCATCCACCAGCCATCCTCCGGCGTGCGTTTAATCCATCGGCCATCTTCCGGCATGCGTTTAATCCACCGGCCATCCTCCGGCGAGCGTTTAATCCATCAGCCATCCATCAGCCATCCTCCGGGGTGCGTTTAATCCATCGGCCATCCACCAGCCATCCTCCGGCGTGCGTTTAATCCATCGGCCATCCACCAGCCATCCTCCGGCGTGCGTTTAATCCATCGGCCATCCACCAGCCATCCTCCGGCGTGCGTTTAATCCATCGGCCATCCACCAGCCATCCTCCGGCGTGCGTTGAATCCATCGGCCATCCACCAGCTATCCTCCGGCGTGCGTTTAATCCATCGGCCACCCACCAGCCATTCTCCGGCGTGCGTTTAATCCACCGGCCATCCTCCGGCGTGCGTTTAATCCATCGGCCATCCACCAGCCATCCTCCGGCGTGCGTTTAATCCATCAGCCATCCATCAGCCATCCTCCGGGGTGCGTTTAATCCATCGGCCATCCACCAGCCATCCTCCGGCGTGGGTTGAATCCATCGGCCATCCACCAGCCATCCTCCGGCGTGCGTTTAATCCATCGGCCATCCTCCGGCGTGCGTTTAATCCATCGGCCATCTACCAGCCATCCTCCGGCGTGCTTTTAATCCACCGGCCATCCTCCGGCGTGCGTTGAATCCATCGGCCATCCACCAGCCATTCTCCGGCGTGCGTTTAATCCACCGGCCATCCTCCGGCGTGCGTATAATCCATCGGCCATCCACCAGCCATCCTCCAGCGTGCGTTTAATCCATCGGCCATCCTCCGTCGTGCGTTTAATTTACCGGCCATCCTCCGGCGTGCGTATAATCCATCGGCCATTCACCAGCCATCCTCCGGCGTGCGTTTAATCCACCGGCCATCCTCCGGCGTGCGTTTAATCCATCGGCCATCCACCAGCCATCCTCCGGCGTGCGTTTAATCCATCGGCCATCCATCAGCCATCCTCCGGCGTGCGTTTAATCCATCGGCCATCCTCCGTCGTGCGTTTAATCCACCGGCCATCCTCCGGCGTGAGTCTAATCCATCGGCCATCCACCAGCCATCCTTCGGCGTGCGTTTAATCCATCGGCCATCCACCAACCATCCTCCGGCGTGCGTTTAATCCATCGGCCATCCACCAGCCATCCTCCGGCGTGCGTTTAATCCACCGGCCATCCTCCGGCGTGCGTTTAATCCATCGGCCATCCACCAGCCATTCTCCGGCGTGCGTTTAATCCACCGGCCATCCTCCGGCGTGCGTATAATCCATCCGCCATCCACCAGCCCTCCTCCGGCGTTCGTTTATTCCATCGGACATCCTCAGTCGTGCGTTTAATCCATCGGCCACCCACCAGCCATCCTCCGGCGTGCGTTCAATCCACCGGCCATCCTCCGGCGTGCGTTTAATCCATCGGCCATCTATCAGCCTTCCTCCGGCGTGCGTTTAATCCATCGGCCATCCACTAGCCATCCTCTGGCGTGCGTTTAATCCACCGGCCATCCTCCGGCGAGCGTTTAATCCATCGGCCATCCACCAGCCATCCTCCGGCGTGCGTTTAATCCACCGGCCATCCTCCGGCGAGCGTTTAATCCATCGGCCCTCCATCAGCCATCCTCCGGCGTGCGTTTAATCCATCAGCCATCCTCCGGCGTGCGTTTAATCCACCGGCCATCCTCCGGCGAGCGTTTAATCCATCGGCCCTCCATCAGCCATCCTCCGGCGTGCGTTCAATCCACCGGCCATCCTCTGGCGTGCGTTCAATCCACCGGCCATCCTCTGGCGTGCGTTTAATCTACCGGCCATCCTCCGGCGTGCGTTCAATCCACCGGCCATCCTCCGGCGTGCGTTTAATCCATCGGCCATCTATTAGCCTTCCTCCGGCGTGCGTTTAATCCATCGGCCATCCACTAGCCATCCTCTGGCGTGCGTTTAATCCACCGGCCATCCTCCGGCGAGCGTTTAATCCATCGGCCCTCCATCAGCCATCCTCCGGCGTGCGTTCAATCCACCGGCCATCCTCTGGCGTGCGTTTAATCTACCGGCCATCCTCCGGCGAGCATTTAATCCATCGGCCATCCACCAGCCATCCTCCGGCGTGCGTTCAATCTACCGGCCATCCTCCGGCGTGCGTTTAAGGACGTTCTCCGGTCCTTATACTAGAGAAAATCGATTTTCTTAGGATTTTCTTGAAACTGTGAATATACGTTAATTTAGGTGTGCTTTATGCGTGGTATAAATTTCAGTACCTCTTCCGGTATAAAAAATAAAGATACTGAGCCTCAAAGTTTCAACTTTTACTAATGAAAAGGTTTTCCAGGCCAAACGGTAAGAGATACGAGGTTGGCCAAGAGGACCAAAGTTGCTCCTCTCGTCGAGTTCTAT